>NC_044402.1:52263714-52281986 GCF_006542625.1 Nomascus leucogenys | reverse complement strand
AATAGTTTCAGTAGTAACGGTACCAGCTCTTCTTTGTACATCTAGTAGAATTTGCCTGTCAATCATCTGGTCCTGGGCTTTTTTTGGTTGGTGGGCTGTTTATTACTGCCTTAATTTCAGAACTCATTATTAGTCTGTTCAGTGACTCAATTTCTTCCTGGTTCAGTCTCGGAGGGGGCAGGTGTATGTATCCAGGAATTGATCCTTGTCTTCTAGATTTTCTAGTTTATTTGCATAGAGGTGTTCATAATATTTTCTGGTGGTTGCTTGAACTTCTGTGGGGTCAATGGTAATGTCCCTCTTATTGTCTCTAATTGTGTTTATTGGAATCTTCTCTCTTTTCTTCTTTACTAGCCTAGCTAGGGGTCTATTGATTTTATTAATTAAAAAAAAAAAACCTAGGCCAGGAGTGGTGGCTTCACTCCTGTAATCCCAGCAATTTGGGAGGCTGAAGCAGGCAGATCACCTGAGGTCAGGAGTACAAGACCAACCTGACCAACACGGAGAAACTCCATCTCTATTAAAAATACAAAAAAATTAGCCAGGCATGGTGACACATGCCTATAATCCCAGCTACTCGAGAGGCTGAGGCAGGAGAATCACTTGAACCTGGGAGGCGGAGGTTGCAGCGAGCCGAGGTCGCATCACTGCACTCCTGCCTGGGTAACAAGAGTGAAACTCCTGAGACTTTGCTGAAGTTGCTTATCAGCTTAAGGAGATTTTGGGCTGAGACAATGGGGTTTTCTAGATATACAATCATGTCATCTGCAAACAGGGACAATTTGACTTCCTCTTTTCCTAATTGAATACCCTTTATTTCCTTCTCCTGCCTAATTGCCCTGGCCAGAACTTCCAACACTATGTTGAATAGGAGTGGTGAGAGAGGGCATCTCTGTCTTGTGCCAGTTTTCAAAGGGAATGCTTCCAGTTTTTGCCCATTCAGTATGATATTGGCTGTGGGTTTGTCATAGATAGCTCTTATTATTTTGAGATACGTCCCATCAATACCTAATTTATTGAGAGTTTTTAGCATGAAGTGTTGTTGAATTTTGTCAAAGGCCTTTTCTTCATCTATTGAGATAATCATGTGGTTTTTGTCTTCGGTTCTTTTTATATGCTGGATTACATTTATTGATTTGTGTATGTTGAATGAGCCTTGCATCCCAGGGATGAAGCCCACTTGATCATGGTGGATAAGCTTTTTGATGTGCTGCTGGATTCGGTTTGCCAGTATTTTATTGAGGATTTTTGCATCAATGTTCATCAAGGATATTGGTCTAAAATTCTCTTTTTTGGTTGTGTCTCTGCCAGGCTTTGGTATCAGGATGATGCTGGCCTCATAAAATGAGTTAGAGAGGATTCCCTCTTTTTCTATTGATTGGAATAATTTCAGAAGGAATGGTACCAGTTCCTCCTTGTACCTCTGGTAGAATTCGGCTGTGACTCCATCTGGTCCTGGACTCTTTTTGGTTGGTAAGCTATTGATTATTGCCACAATTTCAGAGCCTGTTATTGGTCTATTCAGAGATTCAGCTTCTTCCTGGTTTAGTCTTGGGAGGGTGTATGTGTCGAGGAATTTATCCATTTCTTCTAGATTTTCTACTTTATTTGCGTAGAGGTGTTTGTAGTATTCTCTGATGGTAGTTTGTATTTCTGTGGGATCGGTGGTGAGATCCCCTTTATGATTTTTTATTGCGTCTATTTGATTCTTCTCTCTTTTCTTCTTTATTAGTCTTGCTAGTGGTCTATCAATTTTGTTGATCTTTTCAAAAAACCAGCTCCTGGATTCATTAATTTTTTGAAGGGTTTTTTGTGTCTCTATTTCCTTCAGTTCTGCTCTGATTTTAGTTATTTCTTGCCTTCTGCTAGCTTTTGAATGTGTTTGCTCTTGCTTTTCTAGTTCTTTTAATTGTAATGTTAGGGTGTCAATTTTGGATCTTTCCTGCTTTCTCTTGTGGGCATTTAGTGCACCAATAACAGACAGAGAGCCAAATCATGAGTGAACTCCCATTCACAATTGCTTTAAAGAGAATAAAATACCTAGGAATCCAACTTACAAGGGACGTGAAGGACCTCTTCAAGGAGAACTACAAACCACTGCTCAATGAAATAAAAGAGGATACAAACAAATGGAAGAACATTCCATGCTCATGGGTGGGAAGAATCAATATCATGAAAATGGCCATACTGCCCAAGGTAATTTATAGATTAAATGCCATCCCCATCAAGCTACCAATGACTTTCTTCACAGAATTGGAAAAAACTACTTTAAAGTTCATATGGAACCAAAAAAGAGCCCGCATCACCAAGTCAATTCTAAGCCAAAAGAACAAAGCTGGAGGCATCAAGCTACCTGACTTCAAACTATACTACAAGGCTACAGTAACCAAAACAGCATGGTACTGGTACCAAAACAAAGATATAGATCAATGGAACAGAACAGAGCCCTCAGAAATAATGCCGCATATCTCCAACTAGCTGATCTTTGACAAACCTGACAAAAACAAGCAATGGGGAAAGGATTCTCTATTTAATAAATGGTGCTGGGAAAACTGGCTAGCCATATGTAGAAAGCTGAAACTGGATCCCTTCCCTACACCTTATACAAAAATTAATTCAAGATGGATTAAAGACTTACATGTTAGACCTAAAACCATAAAAACCCTAGAAGAAAACCTAGGCATTACCATTCAGGACATAGGCATGGGCAAGGACTTCATGTCTAAAACACCAAAAGCCCCTTCCCTTCCCTTCCCTCCCTCCCTCCCTCTCTTCTTTCTTTCCTTCTTTCCTTCCTTCCTTCCTTCTTTCCTTTCTTCCTTTCTTCCACTTTCTTTCTTTTCTCTTCCTTCCTTCCTTCCTTCCTGTCTCTCTCTTTCTTTCTTTCTTCTTTCTTTCTTTCTTTCTTCTTTCTTTCTTTCTTTCTTTCTTTCTTTCTTTCTTTCTTTCTTCCTTCCTTCCTTCCTTCCTTCCTGTCTCTCTCTTTCTTTCTTTCTTCTTTCTTTCTTTCTTCTTTCTTTCTTTCTTTCTTTCTTTCTTTCTTTCCTTCCTTCCTTCCTTCCTTCCTTCCTTCCTTCCTTCTCTCTCTCTCTCTCTCTCTCTCTCTCTCTCTCTTTCTTTCTTCCTTCCTTCCTTCCTTCCTTTCTTGACAGTCTCCCTCTGTTGCCCAGGCTGGAGTGCAGCGGCATGATCTCGGCTCACTGCAGCCTCCCTGCCTTGGGCTCCCATGATTCTCCTGCCTCGGCCTGCCAAATACCTGGGATTGCAGGTGCACACCACCAAGCCTGGCTGGTTTTTGTATTTTTGGTGGAGACGGAGTTTCGCCGTGTTGGCCAGGCTGGTCTCCAACTCCCGCCTCGGCCTCCTGAAGTGCTGGGATTACAGACAGAGTCTCGCTCATTTAATGCTCAGTGTTGCCCAGGCTGGAGTGCAGTGGCGTGATCTCGGCTCGCTACAACCTCCACCTCCCGGCCGCCTGCCTTGGCCTCCCAAAGTGCTAAGATTACAGCCTCTGCCCGGCTGCCCATCGTCTGGGAAGTGAGGAGCGCCTCTGCCCGGCTGCCACCCTGTCTGGGAAATGAGGAGCGTCTCTGCCTGGCCACCCCGTCTGGGAAGTGAGGAGCGTCTCTGCCTGGCCACCTCGTCTGGGATGTGAGGAGCGCTTCTGCCCCGCCACCCATCGTCCAGGATGTGAGGAGCACCTCTGCCTGGCCGCCATCCCGTCTAGGAAGTGAGGAGTGCCTCTGCCCGGCCGCCCCGTCTGGGAAGTGAGGAGCGCCTCTGCCCAGCCGCCCATCATCTGGGAAGTGAGGAGTGTCTCTGCCCGGCCACTCCATCTGGGATGTGAGGAGCTCCTCTGTCTGGCCACCCCGTCTGGGATGTGAGGAGCACCTCTGCCCAGCCACCACCCCGTCTAGGAAGTGAGGAGCGCCTCTGCCTGGCCGCTGTGCAACCTTCCAAGTGTGAAGTGACAGCCTTCATTGTAGAATGAATGAAGACACTGGCACTGATTATATAACACCTTGGCAGCTATCTCAAGTCGTTGATGGTGGAGGTATTGGAATTGTAGAAGAAAGCAAACACACAAATTTGAATAAAGGCAATTTTGTGACTTCTTTCTATTGGCCCTGGCAAACCAAGGTTATTCTGGATGGAAATAGCCTTGAAAAGGTGCTATATATATGAATGTATCAGATTTTTTTCCCCATATAATTCTTACTTTGTGCATTTGATATTCAGTTGTGTTTATAATCACAGAAAAATAAAAGCATATGTTTTCTTTGTTTTAAAAATAAAATAAAACAAAATAAAATAAAACACCAAAAGCAACGGCAACAAAAGCCAAAATTGACAAATGGGATCTAATTAAACTAAAGAGCTTCTGCACAGCAAAAGAAACTACCATCAGAGTGAACAGGCAACCTACAAAATGGGAGAAAATTTTTGCAACCTACTCATCTGACAAAGGGCTAATATCCAGACTCTACAATGTACTCAAACAAATTTACAAGAAAAAAACAAACAACCCCATCAAAAAGTGGGCAAAGGACATGAACAGACACTTCTCAAAAGAAGACATTTATGCAGCCAAAAAACACATGCAAAAATGCTCATCATCACTGGCCATCAGAGAAATGCAAATCAAAACCACAATGAGATACCATCTCACACCAGTTAGAATGGCCATCATTAAAAAGTCAGGAAACAACAGGTGCTGGAGAGGATGTGGAGAAATAGGAACACTTTTACACTGTTGGTGGGACTGTAAACTAGTTCAACCATTGTGGAAGTCAGTGTGGCAATTCCTCAGGGATCTAGAACTAGAAATACCATTTGACCCAGCCATCCCATTACTGGGTATATACCCAAAGGACTATAAATCATTCTGCTATAAAGACACATGCACATGTATGTTTATTGTGGCACTATTCACAATAGCAAAGACTTGGAACCAACCCAAATGTCCAACAACGATAGACTGGATTAAGAAAATGTGGCACATATACACCATGGAATACTATGCAGCCATAAAAAATGATGAGTTCATGTCCTTTGTAGGGACATGGATGAAACTAGAAATCATCATTCTCAGTAAACTATCGCAAGGACAAAAAACCAAACACCGCATGTTCTCACTCATAGGTGGGAATTGAACAATGAGAACACATGGACACAGGAAGGGGAACATCACACTCCAGGGACTGTTGTGGGGTAGGGGGAGGGGGGAGGGATAGCATTAGGAGATACACCTAACGCTAAATGACGAGTTAATGGGTGCAGCACACCAACATGGCACATGTATACATATGTAACAAACCTGCACATTGTGCACATGTACCCTAAAACTTAAAGTATAATAATAATAAAATAAAAAAATAAAAAATAAAAATAAAAACAGATTTAAAAAATTGAAAAAAAGAGTGAAACTCCTTCTCAAAACAAAACAAAACAAAAAAACTCCTGAATTCATTGATCTTTTGAGTGGTTTTTCATGTCGCTGTCTCCTTCAGGAGACAATACCTTTGTTAATTTTTTATTATTATGTCTTGTCTTCTGCTAACTTCGGGATATGTTTGCTTTTTGTTCTCAAGTTCTTTTGTTTGTGATTTTAGGTTGTTAACTTGAAATCTTTCTAACTTTTTGATGTGGGCATTTAATGCTATAAATTTCTCTCTTAAAACTGCCTTAGCTGTTTCCCAGAGATTCTGGTACATTGTATCTTTGTTCTTATTATCTTCAAAGAACTTCTTGATTTGTGCCTTAATTTCATTATTTACCCAAAAGTCATTCAAGAACAGGTTATTTAATTTCTATGTAATTGTATGGTTTGAGTGAATTTCTTAGTCTTTATTTTGAACTTGATTGCACTGTGGTCCAAGTGACTATTTGTTATGATTTCAGTTCTTTTGCATTTGCTGAGGAGTGTTTTACTTCCAACTGTGTGATCAATTTTAGAGTAAGTGCCGTGCGACAATGCGAAAAATGTATATTCTGTTGCTTTGGGGTGAAGACTTCTGTAGATATTTATCAGGTCCATTTGATCCAGGGCTGAGTTCAGGTCCTGAATATCTTTGTTAATTTTCTGTCTTGATGATCTGTCTAATATTGTCAGTGGAGTATTAAAATCTCTTACTATTATTGTGTGAGATTCTAAGTCTCTTTGAAGGTCTCTAGGAACTTACTTTATGAATCTGGGTGTTCCTGTATAGGATGCATATATATTTCAGATAGTTAGATCTCCTTGTTGAATTGAAACCTTTACCATTATGTAATGCCCTTCTTTGTCTTTTTTAATCTTTTTTGGTTTAGTGCCTGTTTTTTCAGAAACAAGGGTTGCAACCATGGATTTTTTTCTGCTTTCCATTTGCTTGGTAAATTTTCTTCCATCTTTTTATTTTGAGCCTATGCATGTCACTGCATGTGAAATGGGTGTATTGAAGATGGCATACTGATAAGTCTTGGTTCTTTATCCAGCTTGCCACTCTATGTGTTTTAAATGGGGCATTTAGCCCATTTACATTTAGGGTTAGTATTGATATGTATGGATTTGATCCTGTCATCATGATGTTAACTGGTTACTTTGCAGACTTGCTTATGTCATTGTTTTATTGTGTCACTAGTCTGCGTACTTCATCGTGTTTTTATAGTGGCTGGTAACTGTCTTTCCATGTTTAGTGCTTCCTTCAGGAGTTCTTCTAATGCAGGTCTGGTAGTAATGAATTCCCTTGGCATTTGTTTTCCTGAAAACAATCTGATTTCTCCTTTGCTTATGAAGCTTAGTTTGGTTGGATATGAAATTCTGGGTTGGAAATTCTTTTCTTTAAGAATGTTGAATATTGGCCCTCAATCTCTTCTGGCTTGTATGATTTCCACTGAGAGATCCACTGTTAGTCTGATGGGCTTCCCTTTGTAGGTGATCTGGCCTTTCTCTCTGGATACCCTTGACATTTTTTCTTTCATTTTAACCTTGGAGAATCTGATGATTATTTGTCTTGGGGATGATCTTCTCATGGAGTAACTTACTGGGGTCCTCTGCATTTCTGAATTTGAATGTTGGCCTGTCTAGCTAGGTTGGGGAAGTTCTCACGGATGATATCCTGAAATGTTTTCCAAATTGGTTCCATTCTCCCCATCTCTTTCAGGTACACCAATCATTCATACATTCAGTTTCTTTACATAATCCCATGTTTTTCAGATGTTTTGTTCATTCCTTTTCATTCTTTTTTCTCTAGTCTCGTCTTCTTGTCTTATTTCAGAAAGCCAGTCTTCAAGCACTGAGATTCTTTTCTCCACTTGCTCTATTCTGCTATTAATACTTGTGAGTGCACTATGAAATTCTTATAGTGTGTTTTTCAGCTCTGTCAGGTTAGTTATCAGATTCTTTTGCTGATTTCTTCTCATCTTTGTGGGCTTATCTACCCTCGATCTTTGAGGTTGCTGACCTTTGAGTGGATTTTTTTTTCTCTTCTTTTGTTTTCTCTTTTAACAGTCTGGCCAGTTTTCTGCAGGGCTGCTACAGTTTGCTGGGGGCCTGCTCCAGTCCCTAGTTGCCTCAGATTTTCCAGTACCTGAAGGTATCACCAGTGAAGGCTATGTAACAGCAAAGATGGTAGTCTGCCCCTTCCTCTGGGTGGTCTGTTCCAGGAAAGTACAGACCTGTTGCCAGCCTGAACACACCTGTAGGAGGTGCTGGAGACCCTGGTTGGGAGGTCTTGCCCAGTCAGGAGGAACAGGATCAGGATCTAGAGATTTACAAAAGGAGGAATGGTCCCACAGGAGATATAGAAATGAACCACTGAGCTGGAAGCTAAGACAGCCACCCGGGCCCTTTAGCTCCTCATGATTCTGAATCAACAAAGGAAGGAGTTAGTGCACTGTCTGGGGTGATTGATTGGTCCTGGTCATCAGGGGGAATTGGTCTGCTACTACAAAATGGCAGTAAATAGGACTGTCTGGAACACGGGAGATCTTTTAGAGCATCTCTTAGTCATACTCTGCCATAATTAAAATCAATAAAAACTACAACAACCCAAGTCAGGTAGGACTACTAATGACCCATAGCCTTCAGGAATGAAGGTTTAAGTCATCCAAGCAGGAAAAGAAACCTGATCAGCTGAGGGACTTGCTGCAAGCATTAGGAATATGGGACGGTTAGTGAAAAACAACAACAAAAAAAGTATTTATAAATACTAGTCGTGGCCAGCACAGTGGCTCATGCCTGTAATCCCAGCACTTTGGGAGGCTGAGGCAGGTGGATTGCTTAAGTCTAGGAATGTGAGACTAACCTGAGCAAAATGCTGAAACTCCATCTCTACTGAAAATAAATACAAAAAATTAGTCAGTCTTGGTGGTGTGCTTGTAGTCCCAGCTACTTAGGAGGTTGAGGTAGGAGGATCACTTGTGCCCAGGAGGTGGAAGTTGCAGTGAGCTGAGGTAATGCCACTGCACTCCAGCTGGGCAACAGAACAAGACCCTGTCTCAAATCAGTAAATAAACAAATAAATAAATAACCAGCTGTAACCATGTGAGCACTTACAGAAATAAAGACAGTAAATGTTATCAGCATTACTTCCTCATGTTTTTATAATATTTATGTCTCTGTGTATGTATCCATACATGTATTGAGCAAATACCTTTCTTTTCATCTTTTCCTGATCATCTTGTAATAAAACATACGATATGCTAACAATAGTTCCCTTTTATTAATAATGGTGTAACTTTTATTACACATGGTATTTAGGTTACAGTACATCAAAGAGAAGAGTGCATATCATGCATTCAGTTTGAATCTTTTTCTGAGGAAAGGGTTAGTGTGTTTTTAGTTGGATGCAAGCTAATGGTATCATCTTTGGCAAAAGTAAGACTTTATAGCTGTTTTTATTTGGAGACAAAGTAAGGTTTACGAAAATGTTAATGGGTGCCAAGTTCACAAGCATGGACTGGGATGGTGGGTCTTATGTGTCAATTTTACTAAACCATAGCACCTAGTTATTTAATCAAACACTAAATTTATATGTTGATATGATGGTGTTTTGCAGTTGTGATTAAAATCTGATATCAGTTGATTTTAAGAAGAGGAAATTACCCTAAAAAATGTGGGTGGAACTTTTTGAATCACTTGAAGGCCTTCGGGTGAAATGGGAGTCTTTCCAGAGAAGAAAAATTCTGCCTCAAGATGACAGTAGCAACTACACTTTAGGTTTCCAATCTGCCAGCCTGGTCTACAAATTTTAGACTGAAGGCTGCAACATTGTGACTTTCCAGCCTGCCAGCCTGCCCAGGTGTAACTTGTGACGTCAATAAGGTAAAATGAGGGGTGGGAGAAGATGTAAAGAAGCAGAGTTACATGTTGGTTTCAATTCAAGATTGTTATAACTGTATTGTTATATGCAATACCATAGTAATCACAAAGAAATATACATAAAATATACACAAAAGAAAATGAGAAGGCAATTAAAACATATCACTAGAAAAAAACCGACTAAAAACAAAGGAAGGTTGGAATGAAGGAGATGAGGGACAAAACAGCTATAAGACATACATAAAACCAACATCACAATTACAGAAGTAAATCCTTCCTTATCAGTAATTACTTTAAATGTAAATGGATTAAACTCCCCAATCAGAATTCAGAGATTATCATAATGGATAGAATAAAAAGAATCTGGCTGGGCATGGTGGCTCACACTTGTAATCCCAGCACTTTGAGAGGCCGAGGTGGGCAGATCACGAGGTCAAGAGTTTGAGACCAGCCTGGCCAACATGATGAAACCCCTCTCCACTAAAAATACAAAAAATTAGCTGGGTGTAGTGTCAGGTGCCTATAATCTCAGTTACAAGGGAGGCTAAGGCAGGAGAATTGCTGGAACCAGGGAGGCGGAGGTTTCAGTGAGCCAAAATTGCACCACTACACTCCAGCCTGGGCAACAAAGTGAGACTTCATCTCAAAAAAAAAAAAAAAAAAAAAGAATAAAAAGAATCTAACCATATGCTGGCTACAAGATTCTTACTTTGGATCTAACGACACACAGAAGTTGAAATTGGAAGGATAGAAAAGGATATTCATGAAAATAGTAACTAAGAATTTTTTATGATCTCTTCATAGGGTTCTATGTGTTGGCTGGGCTCAGATGATGGCCTGGGAGTGTTACATGGTCCAGGGATTGAAGTGGAAGGAACCAGATGCAGGCAGGATGGTGAATAGCAGTGTCCAGAACTGACACAACCTCACTTCTGCCACATTTTATTTGCTAATGCAGATATCAGATGTGCTCATGTTTAAGGGGATGGAGAGACCTTACCTCTTGATGAGGGAGTGGTGGGTCAAACTAAAGAAAAGCAAGTGTGATGGAAGATATTTTTGCAGCCGTCTTTGGAAAATACATGCAATCCAAAACATCCTATCTGCCAGAAAGGAAGAACGCCATCACGCCTTACCCTTCCAGTCTAAGCCCTGTGATTCTATAGTATCCTGGGGAAGGACCATGTCTTAGGAAGCAGGTGTGGAGTCGAAGCTCTAAATAAAGCCCCATCTACAGCCACAATTTCACTTTATTTTGATGAAATTTTATGTCATTTTTTATTAAATGGGTGCTCACAAGTCTTTCTTCAGGGATCTCTCCAGTGGCAGGGATGATATGCTTCCCTCCTCCACAGTCCTACTTTACAGGTAAGTGGATCTAGGTCTCAGTTTCAATTATTTAAAAAAACCAGAGACTTAGATGCATGCATCTCACAAAAAGATGAAAGAATGCTCTCTGTCACTTTCCCTTCTCTCACTCACTACACTGTGAACAAGAACCTGCTCTACCTTGACCTTTTGAATGGGGAAGAGGATCACATTCCTCACTAACTTTCAAGCTTCCAGAGATAAACTTGCTGCCCAAACAGCATGGTTCATTATAAAGACCAAACCCTACACCAAGAGCTCTCCCTTCACCTACCATGGCAGGGACTGAATCCTGTGGAAAGGCCCAGAGAAATCCTGGCTGGAAAGGTCCATTGTCATGTCCCTTCCAACAAAATGAAGCCAGTGTGTTCATCACAATATGGGGTATTGATAAGGATATAAAAATTATTACCACAAAAATTTGACAAATATGTTCTTCTCATTACATCAACTTTTTTGTCCTGCAAACATAAAGAAAATAAGCCTGCAAAGCAGGAGAGGTTTTTACCCTGGGAGCAAATCCTCTTCCCAGTAAAAAAGCTGGAGCCACGGCTCCAGCTGTCCTTAGAGTTCACCCTCATCCTGATTTCATAGTAATCCTGTTGGTGCCTCTCTTTAAAGCTTTACCCCAGTGCAAACGTCTCTAAAACAATAAATGTTATGTCAAACTTCATATAAATTTTGAAATTTTCATGTAAATGGAATCGTGCTATGTGATTCTTATGAGACCTTATTTTAGCTCAAATATATGTTTGCTAAGTTGTTATAGGTGTCTCTAAAGTGCTCATGTTTTATTATTTGTAGAATTACATTGAATATATAAACCACACATTAAATTAATCCTTCTCTGTTTGTGGTGATTTCGTGTTCAGATTTTAAAAATTACAAACAATGCTGTTGTAAGCCTTCTTGCACATGTATGTTGGTACAATGAGCACACATCTCTCAACATTTTATGCCTAGGAGTGGAATTACCGGTGTATGTTTATGATATTCCACCCAAAGAGATGATGCCACACTGCTAGACAAAGTGACAGTACCAATTTGCACTATGGCAAGCAGTGTGTGGCAGCTCTTGATGGTCCATATTCTCACCAATATTTGGAATAGTCAGTGATTTTAATTTAGAAATTCTAGTGGATTTGTCATGGCATCTCATTATGTTTCTTTCACTAAACTTTATTAAGATATAATTCACATACCATTCACCCACTTAAAGTATACAATTTGATGGTTTTTCACATATTCAGATTTTTAACTCACCATATCTAATTTTAGAACATTTTCATCATCCCAAGATGATGACTTTAGAATATGTCTCTCTATAAAATGAAGTAAATCCATAAATTTTGCATTTTGACTTCATGAGTGTTTTTTCTATCATTGGCAACTTTTCAAGTTTGAGAAACACCTTTCCAAGTTCCTTTAAAAATTATATTTTTAATAGCGATTATGTTCAGTAAACAGATTTGGAGAACATTGACAAATTTTGCCACATCGAGACTTATAATTAATATTGAATGTTTCTTTATTAAATACCCTTAAATAAAGCATTGCTGTTTACACTTGTGTATTTTTTAGTAAATTTATTCCAAAGATCTTGAAATATTTTGCTACTGTTCATAGTATCTCTTTCTTTGTTGGATTTATTTAAGTGTTAGTTGTGGTACATATATGTTAGGTTCCAGCCCAAGCTGGGGTCCTAGGGGAGTCAGTGGACAGGTGGCAGGTAGCTGAAAGACCACTCGAGGAATCGTAGGCAGGTGGGACATAGCTTTATTTCTCTCTGGGTGTGGGAGCGAGCAAGCAAGTACTATGCATAGCATTAGTAGAGTAGTTATACTTTTTACAGATAATAATGCTTCCGAGTCAAGCATGAGCTCACGTGAGTAGTTACGTTATGTACCTTACATGGCGTGGTTACATAATTCATGGGTTTGTATGCCTGTGCTCCAAACCTACTGTGTCATGCTGCATCGGAAGGCTGCCTCAGCCTACTCCTGACTGAAGTGCAGCCATCTTTCTTACATTCCACTCCCTAGGCCGAGGGTGTCTTCAGGGTAGGGACCTGTGCCCATAGGGTGGAGCCCTGAACCTATAACCCGCAACAGCAATACCGAGAGCAACAGCTCACTACCAAGATTCCAGCTATGCTACTTATGACTAACAGGGTCCAGCATAGGCCAGAACCTAGGGATGCCCACCTCCTCTGCAGGGGGTCATCAGTAAGGCTCTTGACCACCTTTATTCCCCATGCGACCCCTTGCAGGGCTGCTGTTATGTTTTGCCAATTGTCAGGGATAAATGTACAGCACTGTGTTCCTACAAGGACACAGGTGCCTCCTTTGGCAGCAGGTACTATGTCTAAGGCCATCCAGTCTTGCAACACTACTTTTCTAATCTGATTAACCTCATTCGTTAACAGGAGGAGGGCTACTCGGGTATAATTCAGAACTCAAGTGGTATGCTCTGCAAGAGCCGTCATTTGTGCCTCTATAGTCATAACATGTGCTCCAGAGACGGTTAATGCCAAGGGACAGAACTGCCAGGTGGCTCGTCACACCTGTGAAACCTGGGAGGGTAGTGCGTCTCAGTTATGCAGGCATCTGGGTAATGTGGGGGGGACAGTGGCAGGTACATAAGGCCACTCCCAGGAACAACGTCCAGTCCAATTCACTGACAGGTAAGGCCACCCTGTGTACCCACAGATCCATAAACTCCCAGAGGGCACAAAGTCCATCAACCTTGATGGGACCACTTGTTCCACCACACCTTTGGCGTGGTGATACATGTTATGTTTGCACAGGTCGTGCCAGGTACCTGTCTCACAGTGGTGTTACCCTAATGTTGTTCTATGCAGTGCAGCAACCTGGCTAGGGGTAGTACATGTTCCTCTGATGGGTCTGTCCCGCAGACTCTGGCCAACTAACGGATGAAAGGAGTACTCAGACACAGGTATGCAGTGTAAGAGCAGCCAAGGGACTGCCTGGATCAAGTGGCCAAAGTGCAGCAGTGCCGAGAAGCCGGAGCTACTTGTTTTTATTCAGTGCAGGCACAATGCCAAAAGCCTGGAGCAAACACAATCTGTGGGTAATTAACATTTATTGTTCCCCTTTCAAGGAACCTCAGGAGCATGGATGATCAAAGGTCAGTTCCTGGTCAACATAAGTATATAAGTCTGTCTGAGATAAATTCCCCTACACTCCCTTGTACCTACTCCTTGCCCTCTGCCTCAGGGTTATAGAACAGTTGCCTTGAGCTATTCTCCCCTGGAGCTTCGCAGAGCCTTCTGACCTTTCAGAAGGCCTGTTCCTTTCCCTGTCGTTTCTCCCACCACTCTGACTCCTACATTTCCCCACTAGTCAGCCCCATCTATCATAAACACTATGAGTCAGCCAGGCGGCAGGCAGGCCATGAGTCTTGCAGCACCCTTTGTCCAAAGCTTGCTGCTCCAGGCACCACCACCCAGGCCAGCTGGTGAGTCATGTCAAGCTTCAGGCACAGGTGTCCCCCCAACCCCACACTGACCTGCTGGGCCAAGGTCTCCCAGGCGTGGGGGGCAGGGCCTCAGCTGACCCCTCATGGGTGGAGAAGTGCAAGTAACAATTTGCTCCAGGCTTCTCCTTCAATCTAGATCATGACTGACTTCTGCTGTGACCAATCATAGAGGGAGAGAGGAGCTGGGGTGGGCAGGGTGAGGCAGGAAGGGCCGGGCAACTTCCCTCCCCTCCCCAGCCCTGCCTCGAGCTGACACTAGGAAGTTCCAGGGCCTGCATCTGCAGATGGTGCACGGCTGCGTGTGGCTCTGGACTAGAGCTTCCTCCGGGGACACTTTCAGTCCGCCTACCACAGGGGAGATTTCACGTCCCCGATTCAGGACCTACAGACCTGGACAGCCACACAAACTGCAGCTCAGAGGATGAATCGCACCTGGGAGAGGTTCTGGATTGCAGAGGCCACAAGAGAACCCCTGATGGGTCACTGCACTAGGTGGCTGCTCAGAAGCTAGAGCTTGGCAAAGAGACGCTGCTGCGGGCAGGTACTGGGGTCCTCAGGGCCACACGCACGTCAGGACCTCCTGGAGTTGGAATTACGTTCCCTGGAGGTGACCCTGAGGGAGGGAAGAGGGGCCAAACCCAGCACCATGCTCCTCCTCCTCCTTCTCCTTCTTTCTTCTTCTTTCTTTCTTCTTTTTCTTCTTTCTTTTTTCCTCTATCTTCTTTCTTCTTCTTGCAGTTGAGGATTCTGTCCAGGCTCCTGAGGCTGTCCTGAGGGTGGGTGTGGAGGGAGGACAGAGAGAAAGAGTGCAGGGAGGTAAATAGGAAAGGACAGCAGTTACCCTTATCAACAGTGATGTACTTGGGTCCACCTTCACCGGGGGCTCTTTAACCCAACCAGAAGATAAAACACCAGGAAAGGGAATCAGCAGAGACACAGCGAATGAAAGCAGTCCTACAAACAACTTCTAGGTTCTAATATCAGACTGTAACAGATAGTGAGTAGCAGAAGTTTATAAAATCTGAGTGCAAATTAGAAAGGAAACAAATTTTAAAACTGAAAAATAACATTACCAACATTAGAAGCAAAAGAGTGACTTTGCAGACAATGAGACACATTTGTAGAAAGAGAGCATTAGAGATTAGGAAAATTGCTTATCTTGAACCTACTTTTGACTTTGAAAATTGCTGCTGGGCCTCTCACAAGGAGGCTGATAGCTAAGATACCCACTAAATTTTCTCTATCCATGAGAATCCTACTGTCTGTGGCTCAATATGGCTCAGTCTCTGACTCTCCTCAGAGCAGCCATCAGCACTTGTGACTCCTCACTCAGAACTTAATGGGAAAGTCACCTTGAGATGCTGGGCCCGGGGCTTCTACTCAGCAGAAATTATACTGATTTGACAGTGGGAGGGGGAGGACCGGACCCAGGACGCACAGCATGGGGGCCCCAAGCCTGGGGGATGGGACCTTCTAGACGTGGGTGGCTGTGGTGGTGCCTTCTGGGGAGAAGCAGGAATCCACATGCTGTGTGGAGCATGAGGGCTGCTCAGGCCCCTTATACTGAGGTGGGTAAAGAGGGGGATGGGGTGGAAACACTTTCACAGAACTGGCACAGTGGAAGCTGCTCTAGGCCCTGTGGCAGGGTCAGGATTTTGACCTGAAGGTCCAGGCCCCTTTCATTCCCTTCTCAGATCCACCTTCCAAGCTCATGCTAACCATCGTGGGAACCATTGCCGGCTTAGCACTACTTCCTGCTCTGGTCCTTGGAGCTGTGATCTGCAAGATGTTCTCAGGTATGGAAGAGGCTGGAAAGATGGCTTTGCCCCATCTCACCTGTAGGGATCCCACTGTGAGTGGGAGATTTGCCGAGTCACTTCTCCCTGTTCCTGCTGGGGCTGGGGATAGTGAACCCTGTCAAGCCACAAACCCTGAGAGGGAACCCGGCAGACAGGCAGACTGACAAGGAGGGCACTGCCTGTCAAGTGGCCAATGACCCTGATCTGAAGAGGTGAAGGGCGAAAGAGGAGGCTTCTGGGAATCAGAAGCTTGGCAGCCAGGAAGGCTGAGAAAGTGCAGGCTGACAGTAGAGGCCGGAGGCTGGAGACCCTGGGAGTCAACTATGCTGTTCGCCCTGAGCCCCAAAGTACAGGGGAGGGTCCTTTACACAAGGGAGCTTCAGGCCTCATGACCATTTTGGGGGCTCTGTACTCCCCTGATCCTCCATGAGGATTCTAAACATCGAGATAAGGTACCCAGGGCCCCAGGAATCTGATTCTCATATAATCTGAATTACCTTTAATAAAAATATCATCCTTCTATTTTGTTTATATCTTACAAGATATAAAATATTAAACCAAACTGTTGTACACTATTAACTAACATGCAGGTACCAAGTGTATGTGGACAGAGCCTCCCAGTTATTTATATTGGAGGAAGGTAGAGGTCCAGCCCCATTCACAGATGAGAACAGCAGGATAGCAACACTCAGGACCACGATACTGGGTGCCTTTCCCTGAAAGAAAGACCTTCGCTGCAAACAAACATCCAAGAGACTGATTGCAGGGTCCTGCGCTGTCTTTTCCTCCTCTCCTGGGTCCTGGGTTTAATGCTTTAATTTCCTAATCTCAGCTGGGAGCAATATTAACCAGGTATTCATGACCCTTGGCCCTCTGTCTACCATGGCACCTAACAGGGTCTTCTGTCCTCATAAGAACTGCAGGAGGGGTCTACTCTATAAAATCCAGCATGGAAGGGACAGCAGAGGCAGCTCAACTCTAACCCCTAGAATACAGAGGATGGAGCCACGGTTCTGTGCCTCACCCATCCCATCGTCCTGCCTCAAATACAGTCTCCTCCTGCAGCCTCCGATGGGTCCTCTTTATTGTCATTCTCCAAGTGGTGACAGGATCCCTGACACTGATGTGGTGCTAACAGCTTCCTAAAATATGATCCTTGGAGCCCAATACCAGCAGGAGTTGAGGCCGGGGAGCAGCTTTGGGCTGTAGGGGATCTTTGGATTTGAAGGTAGGGGTTGGTGACTGGCTGTCCGCAATGCTCTGGGTGTCAAGGCTGTGAGTGGCTGAGCTGAATCTGGTCATTACCATGTTGTCCACAGTTTGAGAGCTGCCTTGTGCAGACCAGCAAGACACAGATTGTTCTCAGCTCCCCTTGTCTCTGGACCCTGACTTCTCTTCCCCCAGCTGCACAGCTGATAAACTGTGTCTACTCCCAAGCACAGCACAGGGATGATATAGGGAGAGGGGCCCATTCCCCTGATGCCCCAGAACCCCTTCCACATAATCCCAATATCCAGGCCTGGGGTCCCCTTCCCTGGACCAACCTTCCTTTTCTGGGAATGAAGGAGTTACAGTGTTTCCTTCCCAGATCTCCCCTGTGACTCACTCACTCTAAATAAATGTCTTGCTCTATGAGTTATTATTCTCATATCCTTTCTTTGAAACTGTGCTAAGATATTACAAACTATTAAGAGAACATGGAGGCTAGGTGTGGTGGCTCATGCCTGTAATCCCAGCACTTTGGGAAGCCAAGACAGGCGGATCACCTGTGGTCAGGAGTTCGAGACCAGCCTGGCTAACATGGTGAAACCCCATCTCTAAAAATACACAAATTAGCTGGGTGTGGTGGCAGCTGCCTGTAATCCCAGCTACTTGGGACGCTGAGGCAAGAGAATTGCTTGAACCGGGAGGCGGAGGTTGCAGCGAGCCGAAATCATGCCATTGCACTCCAGCCTGGCAACAAGAGATAAACTGTCTCAAAAAAAAAAAAAAAAAAAAAAGAGAGAGAGAGAGAGAACATGGAGGTTAGGTTCTTTTTTTGGATTCTGAGGACCTGCTGTGCTGGGGCAGGGGCAGGTGGGGACAGAAGGGCAGGTGGAGGGGCAGGTGCTGAGTGGTGTGCACCCTTGCTCTGTGCTCAGTAAAGTTCCTGCTGTGGTCATTTCTTGTGTATTTGTCTGGATCCCTCCTTGTGCTGGGATTCGTGCCTGGTCATTAGGAGCGGGTGCTGCTCCAGGTTGAAGGCTTCACACATCTCCAGGTTGAGCCTTTCTCCAAGTCCATGGAGGTCAAGGGCTGAGAATGGC